>NC_092725.1:24810257-24837596 GCF_047496885.1 Scyliorhinus torazame | reverse complement strand
ACCTTTAGCTCTGTCCACGTGGAGTCTCCTCGTCTCTCAGGAGACTTTGCACAACCCCATTACATCTCACAGATCCTCTGCTCCTCCCCTCCACCACCCATGTTAGGCGACACCCCAACACCTCCAGGTCTCTCTCTCTCCCGCACTTGCCCCAGTACCTCTCCAACGTGTGTCTCTCTTCCCCCCGCCCCCCCCCACCCCCCGCAGGCGAGTCTCCTACCGCAGAGGGAATTGGCTCCATTTTCTCAAGATGATTGAGAGGTGATCTTGTTGAAACATTCGTGTTTTTTTATAATAATCTTTATTGTCACAAGCAGGCTTACATTAACAATGAAGTTACTGTGAAAATCCCCTAGTCGCCACACTCCGGCGCCTGTTCGGGTACACAGAGGGAGAATTCAGAATGTCCAATTCACCTGACAGCACATCTTTCAGGACTTGCCGGAGGAAACCAGAGCATCCGGAGGAAACCCACGCAGACACGGGAAGAATGTGCAGGCTCCACACAGACAGTGACCCAGCTAGGAATCGAACCGGGGACCCTGGTGCTGTGAAGCAACAGTGCTAACCATTGTGGTGACCGTGCTGCCCACGTGAAGGGGTTTGACAGGCTTGACTGGACGTTGTTGGCGCCCCTCCATGGCTGGGGAATCTAAAACATGGGAAGGAGAGGGGAGGGGGAAGACAGGAGTCTTCATTTTGGACTGAGCTGAGGGGACATTTCTTCACTCGGGCGGTTTGGAATTAGCCACCCTAGAGGATTGTGGGTGCTCCGTCGTGGAGTATGTTCGAGATGGAGATTGCGAGATTATTGATTGCTCAGGGAATCGAGGGTTACGGGGGAGCGGAGTTGAAGCCTAACATCGGTCAGTTACGATCGTACCGAGGGGGGGCGGTCACATAGACTCCTGCATCGGGGATCCCACATTTCTGACCCCGCATCGGCGCACTCCCAATTGCCCCCTGTTCCTCCTCAGAGTCCGGTCGCACTCCTCACCTATAGATGTGCACGTCTCGGGTCTGCCCGATACGATGACAGCGGTCCTGGGCCTGGGCGTCCATGGTGGGATTCCAGTCGCTGTCGTAGAACACCACCGTGTCGGCCCCTGTCAGGTTAACCCCCACACCGCCGCTGCGAGTCGACAGGATGAAGCAGAAGATGCGCTTATCGGCATTGAAGCGGTCCATCAGGATCTGCAAGGGGTGGTCAACAGATGGTCAAATGCGTGGGAGTAGTAGTGACGAGGCTTGCTTTCTCTAGCTGCGCTCAGCCTCAAGTCAGTCACCAGGCGAAAGGTGGCAGCCAATTTGCACACAGTCGGATCCCAGAAAATGGCAGATCAGTTTCAAGGGGTTTGAGCTCCCCCAGCAGTGGCCCTCTGGAAGCGAGGCATGCCCCTCGAACAGAGTGACCCCTCCCACATATTGGGCAGTGTCCCCGGTCGGCAAACAGGACGAGGCTGCCAACGATAAATTGTTCAGGCCGAGAGAAACCCTGTCAACCAGACTGGTTAACCTGGCACCAGGCCCCTACCCCAGAACAGCCCAACTGCCTGTGCCCGAAGCAGGGTGGCTGCCAAGGTGTTTTACCTGTCGCTGCTCCACCTTGGTGCTGCCATCCAGGCGTAAGGTAGATGTGGCCGTGGAAGTTGAGGAACTGCTCCAGAATGTCCAACATCCGAGTCATCTGGGTGAAGAGCAACACCCGATGTCCACCCACTTTCAGCCGTCGGAGCAGGTTGTCCAGTACCTGCAGCTTGCCTGTATGGGGGTGGTTAGGGGAGGGGAGTAACACAGACATAGCGAGAATGATGGGGTCTGGAAGTGTACAAAGACCCAGCAAAGAAAGTAAACACACAGCCCCCCCCCCCCCCCGCAGGTGCCGGACCGATAACAGTGCTCTCTCCTCTCTCCCCCCCCCCCCCACCCACCTCCAGGCGCCGGACCGACAACAGCTCTCCCCCCCCCCCCCCCCCCCCCCAACCTCAGGGGTCTGTCACAGGCCTCAGAACATAACTAGGAGGAGTAGGGCCATCTGGCCCCTCGAGCCTGCTCCACCATTCAATGAGATCATGGCTGATCTTTTTTGGACTCAGCTCCATTTTCCGGCCCCGAACACCTTATTTTGAGGCTATGCCCCCTAGTTTTGCTTTCACCCGCCAGTGGAAACAACCTGCCCGCATCTATCCCATCTATTCCCTTCATAATTTTATATGTTTCTATAAGATCCCCCCCCCCCCCCGCATCCTTCTAAATTCCTACGAGTACAGTCCCAGTCTACGCAACCACTCCTCGTAATCCAACCGCTTCAGCTCTGGGAATAACCTCGTGAATCTCCTCTGCACACCCCTCCAGGTGCCAGTACGTCCTTTCTCAGGTAAGGAGACCAAAACTGAACACAATACTCCAGGTGTGGCCTCACTAACACCTTATACAATTGCAGCATAACCTCCCCTAGTCTTAAACTCCATCCCTCCAGCAATGAAGGACAAAATTCCATTTGCCTTCTTAATCACCTGTTGCACCTGTAAACCAACTTTTTGCGACTCATGCACTAGCACACCCCAGGTCTCTCTGCATGTTTTAATATTTTATCATTTAAATAATAATCCCTTTTGCTGTTATTCCTAACAAAATGGATAACCTCACATTTGTCAACATTGTATTCCATCTGCCAGACCCTAGCCCATTCACTTAACCTATCCAAATCCACCTGCAGACTTCCGGTATCCTCTGCACTTTTTTGCTTTACCACTCATCTTAGTGTCGTCTGCAAACTTGGACACATTGCCCTTGGTCCCCAACTCCAAATCATCTACGTAAATTGTGAACAATTGTGGGCCCAACACTGATCCGAGGGACACACCACTCGCCACTGATTGCCAACCAGAGAAACACCCATTAATCCCCACTCTTTGCTTTCTATTAATTAACCATTCCTCTATCCATGCTACTACTGTACCCTTAATGCCATGCATCTTTATCTTATGCAGCAACCTTTTGTATGGCACCTTGTCAAAGGCTTTCTGGAAATCCAGATATACCGCATCCATTGGTTTTCCCATTATCTACCGCACTGGTAATGTCCTCAAAAAATTCCACTAAATTAGTTAGGCACGACCTGCCCTTTAAGAACTGTAGCCACCTGAGTTGGCCACTTCCCGACTTAAAATGGAGAACCGCAAAGGCTAAAGGGAAATTCAGCCAATACAGGCAAAGACTAACAAATACAGAAATCATGTATATTGGAACCTGCTAAACAGCCAGAGAACACCGAAACCAGCAGCCATCTGCATAGTAATGTGCGATTCCCAGGCACAATGGCAACAGTAAAGGTAAACAAAGCCAAGCCAGACTCCTCGGCGCCAGCAGGAGCCAAGACAAAGGAAGGCCAACGAACATTTAGGGACTGCCCAGCAATCAAGGAACCGTTCCAACATTGGAGAAATCGATCCAAGTGATCGGAAAGTAGTCCAATCACTTGGAACCAGGTACAGGGTCCGCCCCAAAGGGCAGGGAAGCCCCTGGGGACTATAATGTAAGGCCCCCAAGTTCGAATCGTCCTTCTTTGGAAGGGTCACTCAGCAACATGAACCAACCCTTGACAGTGTCCTGTCTTGTTGCCTCCAAGCAAGCAAGTCTCAAGTCAACGCTCGCTACGAGATAGGCGCTCCTAGCTACCAGTCCATACCAGCTTTTGAATCAGGACCTGAACGAAAGGCCATTTGTTCCCCTGACCTGGTGGGCCAGTCCGAAGCTAAGTATAGGCCTGTTAGTGATAGGAATGGCCTAGAAAGTAGTTTATGCATGAGTAGCGATTTACTATGTATAATAAATGTGTTTTGATTTGAATCTTACTAATTGGTGTGGAGTTATTGATCATTACTTGAACTTTAACCTCGTGGCGGTATCAGAAAAATACCTGGCGACTCGAGAGCAAAGGTTATAAAACAGAGCAAATTACGATTTAAGAGCCAACCAAAAGTTAGCAACATATTACTGGCGACATCCTGACAGGACCTGATCTAGAAGTGGCTTAACCACTCCGGGAGAAACCAAAATTTGAATTAGAGATCCAATTGGGAACAGAAAACCACAAGTGTTCAAGCAGTTTTGATCAATTCTCATAATTCGGAAGTGTGTGTATGCATGCGTAACTAACAGGGCTATAAGGTAAACTGATAGATTTTTGTTGCGAAAAACTGTCGGGAGTTTGTATTCCGGAAAATAGCGAAAGCCGTACCCGTCATTACAGCACCGCCTTGATACCCCTCGTTCCAAATTTTAAGAGAAGTATTCAGAGAGGAAAGATGACAATGCAGGCAATGCAACGCCTCATGTACCCCAAAGAATTTGTGGTCGCAGCGACCAGCAGTAGAGTAGGACAGTGTCCCGTTTGGGAAGAGGAAATCAGAAAGTACCTCAAAGGGAAAGGATGGTCCCTTTGGAGCGAATTCTGTGAAAATGAGGAAACAGGTCCCGGGAGTATCGGACATATTTGGTGGGAGAACCTGAGCGAAATCCAGAAGAAAAGCTTGGGGAAAGCTCGCAAGCCGATCGTGTCCTGTTTGGCACAATTGTGAGGCACAGAGGTCGTTCGGACGCTCTGTAGAGAGATAGAGGAGGCACATCGATTGAGCAAGGTCGATGTGAGCGAGATAGAGAAAGAAGACCTAGAATTAAGAAGGAAGTTAGCAGCAAAGGAAGGAGAGGTGCATGATGCCAAGTGGGCACACCAGTCTTGTCTGCACACTCAAGCAGCTTCCAATCCCAGTACGAAAAGGCCTATCAGGACACGCAACGTGCAGTCCTGGTACGAGAGGAAACAGAGAAGCAGGTACAGGCATTGCAAAGGCAGTGTAGTGACCTGAAGGCAGCGTTAAGAGCACTCCATGCTGCCACCACAGAGCAAAGACAAAGCTCATTGGGCCACGCAAAGTGCCAGAAGCAGATTGCAGAACTGCAGTCTTTGCTTTCAGTTCAGAAAGGATTCCAGGAAACCTTTGGATCCCAGTTAGATGAGGAAGATGACCCTGATTGGGAAGAGTTGAATGAGACAGCACAGAGATATGTTCAGGGAACATCGGCGCAGGAAAAGCCCCAGAAAAGAAAAGTGTCCCAACCCCCCACAGAGCAGATAGTTCAGGCTCCAATGAACCCAGTCACCACCCCACCGCACAGCCACATTGGACGACACGGAATTTCTGTACACCACCCCCTTAACAGTGACTCAATTACGGGACGCGTGCGATAAAATCAAACCGTTCCGCCCCCACCTCAGACCCCCACCACTTCTTTGCCAGAGTAAAACAGCAGGCTACCATGCAAGGCCTGGATGAGCGAGAGCAAGTAAAGCTCACAGTTTTGAGTTTAGACCCTTCGGTCGTAGCAGCCCTTCCCGACCCACAGAATGTAGGAGGAGGCACCCTTGCAAAAATGCACACAGCGATCTTAGATGCGATCGGCTACAACAGAGGTGACCCGGTAGAAGGCCTGAATAAGTGCAGGCAGAAAAAGACAGAACACCCCACAGCGTTTGCTGGATGCCTGTGGGTCCATTTCACAGCCGTTTTCGGTCATTTAGACCTCACCCATTTGTCCCAAGACGGTATGGCCAAATGGACCCGCACCCTTATCTCCCATGCCACAGAGGCAGGACAAAAAACCTGTACCAACTATGACCCCTCAGAGGAAGCCCACAATGAGAAATGGGTTTTAAAGAGATTGTCCCGCACCTGGGAGCAGTCTGTACAAAACAAACCCGCAGTTAGGAAATCCGAATAACAGCAGGAAGAGCAGGCAGACATGCATCCAATTAGGACGCACTAGAACCCCGTATGGGTAAATGAGGGAAATAGCCCACAGCAGCCTAAATCCCAGGAATGTTACAATTGTGGACAGCGAGGGACATCGCGCACGAGCATGTCAAGCCCCCCTGAAACAGCAACGGAATCAGACCACCAATACCCCCCGAACCAGCAACGACACCAACAGCCCCGACCCCCCCTCCCCCCCCCACCCAGGGAACCATACCCAAGGGAGCAATGCACCAGGGAGCCTGCTCCACCTTACGTGCCCCAGGGGTCACGTTACAACTGTGGGCAGTCAGGACACTTCGCCCGAGACTGCAGGAGACCCCACCAGCTAGACTAGCCCCCAGATATGCAAGAGAACACCACCCACAGCAGCTACAAGGTCCCAGCTGCCCCATGCAAACTGTGAGCACTTACCCACCACTTCTCATGGCAGCATTACCTCAGCAAGGCCACTGCATTTTTGTTTCACTCCTCCTTCCTCTCTTCTTTGGTCACGCTGCACTCACTCCATATGCTAGTTACACCCAGTCCAAATGTGATTTACGATGTCCTGTATTCTGATGGAACCTGCACTACGTTTGTTGGTTTAATGTACATGTTAAATGTTGTTTGTGAATTTAAAAATTTTCATGGCCCCACGCCACCACTCTTTTAACGCCCACTGGCTGTTAAAGGTACAAGTTTGTCCCAGACAATACTTCAGAGGAACTAGTCTGTCGGCATACAACAATCATAACTACTCTCCTGATTCAAAGGTAATCACGAGAGGCAGCCCCCACGACGACCACCGGCATTGATCGCCGTCCTACCCGGGGATTCCATCCAATTCTTACCCGTCGCGGCCCATACGCACCTCATTTCGGCACTTTTGGTTCAAAAAGTTG
This sequence comes from Scyliorhinus torazame, assembly GCF_047496885.1. NCBI lineage: Eukaryota > Metazoa > Chordata > Chondrichthyes > Carcharhiniformes > Scyliorhinidae > Scyliorhinus > Scyliorhinus torazame. The sequence goes on along the minus strand of NC_092725.1, from coordinate 24,830,896 downwards.
TTTTGTTTTCAGGCGACCCTTAGGTTGCCATCCACATGCTATTTACATCCTCAAACATTTGGATGGTAAATCGCACAGCCTGCGAGACGGCTCGCACTGTTTCAGTATTTGTAAGTGTGTCGTGTCCTGAATTTCGGTTTTAAAAAAAAAAAATGAGGGAGTCACACACGGTGACAATTATAAAGGGAGAATTGGCACGAAAGGACAGACATGCTAACGCACGAGATATTAAGCCAAGATAGTAACTGACAGTAAGTATGCTTGATCCCACAGAACTCCAGAAGCTCCAGCGAAGAGAAGAGAAAGAAAAAGAACCATGAGGACATCCTCCGTGTTGCTCATCACCCTAATGGACATTTGGTTGCGCGTGAACGCGAACCCCCTGACCCCAACCCCCTCAGTCCTTAATGATTTACTTCCCCATAGCACCCAGAGCCCAGTCACAAGTGACACCACACCACCTTGGTGGTGGCAGGTTTATAACCTGGTACTCCATTGTCCTACTTAATAAAATCCCTATTAGTGTTGGCGATACTCTGCAGCATCGTGCCTTGTTGCCTCCAAGCAAGTAAGTCTCAAGTCAACGCTCGCTACGAGATAGGCGCTCCTAGCTACCAGTCCATACCAGCTTTTGAATCCCGCAGACTCAGGACCTGAACAAAAGGCCATTTGTTCCCCTGACCTAGTGGGCCAGTCCGAAGCTAAGTATAGGCCTGTTAGTTATAGAAATAGCCTAGAAAGTAGTTTATGCATGAGTAGCGATTTACTATGTATAATAAATGTGTTTTGATTTGAATCTTACTAATTGGTGTGATGAGTTATTGATCATGACTTGAACTCGAACCTCGTGGCGGTATCATAAAGATACCTGGCGACTCTAGAGCAAAGGTTAAATAGAGCAAATTACGATTTAAGAGCCAACCAAAAGTTAGCAACAGAACCCATGCTACGTCTGCCCAATGGGACAATTTCCATCCAGATGCCTCGCTATTTCTTCCTTGATGATAGATTCCAGCATCTTCCCTACTACCGAAGTTAAGCTCACTGGCCTATAATTACCCGCTTTCTGCCTACCTCCTTTTTTAAACAGTGGTGTCACGTTTGCTAATTACCAATCCGCCGGGACCACCCCAGTGAATTTTGGTAAATTATCATTCGTGCATTTGCAACTTCCCGAGCCATATCTTTTAGCACTCTGGGATTGCATTCCATCAGGTCCAGGAGACTTGTCTACCTTTAGCCCTATTAGCTTGCCCATCACTGCCTCCTTAGTGATAACAATCATCTCAAGGTCCTCACCTGCCATAGCCTCATTTCTATTAGTCACTGGTATGTTATGTGTCTTCCACTGTGAAGACCGACAAAAAAAACCTGTTCAGTTCCTCAGCCATTTCCTCATCTCCCATTATTAAATCTCCCTTCTCATCCTCTAAAGGACCAATATTTACCTTAACCACTTTTTTGTTTTATATATTTGTCGAAACATTTACTATCTGTTTTTATATTCTGAGCAAGTTTAGTCTCATAATCTACCTTACTCTTCTTTATAGCTTTTTAGTAGCTTTCTGTTGCCCCCTAAAGATTTCCCAGTCCTCTAGTCTCCCACTAATCTTTGCCACTTTGTATGCTTTTTCCTTCAATTTGATACTCTCCCTTATTTCCTTTGATATCCAGTCGTTTTCCCCCCTTTCTACCCGTCCTTCCTTTTTGTTGATATAATCCTTTGCTGAGCACTGTGAAAAAATCGCTTGGAAGGTTCTCCACTGTTCCTCAAATGTTTCACCAGAAGTCTTAGCTAGTTCCTCTCTCATCGCATTGTAATCTGCTTTGTTTTAAGCACAAAATGCTAGTGTTTGATTTTACCTTCTCACTCTCCATCTGTATTTTAAATTCCACCATATTGCGATCGCTTCTTCCGAAGAATCCCTAACTATGACATCATTAATCAATCCTGTCTCATTACACAGGACCAGATCTAGGATCGCTTGTTCCCTCGTAGGTTTCATTACATACTGTTCCAGGAAACTATCGCGGATACATTCTATAAACTCCTTTTCAAGGTTGCCTTGACCGACCTGGTTAAACCAATCGACATGTAGATTAAAATCCCCCATGATAACTGCTGTACCATTTCTACATGCATCAGTTATTTCTTTGTTTATTGCCTGCCCCACCATGTTACTATTTGGTGGCCTCGAGACTATTCCTATCAGTGACTTTTTCGCCTTACTATTCCTGATTTCCACCCAAATGGATTCAACCTTATCCTCCATTGCACCGATATCATTCCTTACTATTGCCCGGATGTCATCCTTAAATAACAGAGCGACACCACCTCCCTTGCCATCCACTCTGTCCTTCCGAATAGTTTGATACCCTTGAATATTTAACTCCCAGTCGTGACCATCCTTTAACCATGTTTCAGTAATGGCCACTAAATCATAGTCATTCACGATGATTTGCGCAATCAACTCATTTACCTTATTCCGAATACTACGAGCATTCAGGTAAAGTACACTTATGTTGGCTTTTAAACCTCTGTTTTGAATCTTAACACCTTGATCAGTAACCTCTCCCAAGTTATTTTTCCCCTTAACTTTTCTCCTAATTTTCCTTGTCGTTGAACCCTTATCTTCATGTAACAACCTGCCGCGTCGCTTTCCATTTATGTTTTTACTTCCCGTTTTATTCCTTTTAGTATTACTGGGCCTATTCACTGAGCTCCCCTCAGTCACTGTACCTTGTACTGTCACCCTTTTTGATTTTTGACTATGGCTTCTCTGCCTTACACTTTCCCCCTTACTGCCTTTTGTTTCTGGCCCTGTTTTACGACCTTCCGACTTCCTGCATCGGTTCCCATCCCATCCCGCTGCCACCTTAGTTTAAACACTCCTCAACTGCTCTAGCAAATAGCCCCCCTAGGTCATCAGTTCCAGTCCTGCCCAGGTGTAACCCGTCCAGTTTGTACAGGTCCCACCTCCCCCAGAACCGGTTCCAATGTCCCCAGGAATTAGAAACCCTTCCCCTGACACCATCCCTTCAGCCACGTATTCAGCCTATATGAACATATAGGAACGTGGTTAAACAGTTTCATTATGCATTCTTGGGCGTCGCCGGCCGGGCCCAGCATTTCATTCCGATCACTAATTGCCCCTTTGAGAAGGTGATGGGTGAGCCACCCATCTTTGGCAGGGGTCACTCAGCAACTTGAACCAACCCTTGACCGTGACCCGTCTTGTTGCCTCCAAGCAAGTATCCATCTTGAACCGCCACAGTCTGTGTGGTGTAGGTACATCCACAGTGCTGTTAGGGAGGGAGTTTGAGGACTTTGACCCAGCGACAGTGAAGGAACGGCCGATATATTCCCCAGTCAGGATGGTGAGTGTGGGGTTTGGAGAGGAACTTGCAGGTGGTGGGTGTTGCCCATGTGTCTGCTGCCCTTGTCCCTCTAAATGGTAGAGGTGGCGGGTTTGGAAGGTGCTATCGAAGGAGCCTTGGCGAATCGCTGCAGAGCATCTTGTAGACGGTACACACGGCTGCTGCTGTGTGTCGGTGGTGGAGGGAGTGAGTGTTTGTGGATGGGGTGTCAATCAAGCAGGGAAGTCTTGTCCCGGGTGCAGGTTTCAAACTCAATTCTGATGAGAGATGGGGGTAAACAGGAGTATACGGACCTACAAACGAATAGGCCAAACACCCCCTCAAGGCTACTCCACCACTCAATAAGATGACGACGGATGGGGGCAGCACAGTAGCACAGCAGTTAGCAGGGCTGACTCACAGCACCAGGGAACAGAGTTCAATTCTGACCTGGGTGGAGTTTGCATCTTCTCCCAGTGTCTGCGTGGGTTTCCTCCGGGTTCCTCCCAGTCCAAAGATGTGCAGGTTCAGTGGATTTGCCGTGCTAAAAAATTGTCCTGCGTTACAAGGATAAGGCGAAGTGGGGCCTGGGTAGGGTGCTCAATCAGAGGTTCGGTGCAGGCTTGATGGGCCGAATGGCCTCCTTCTGCACTGCAGAGACGAGATGATTCTCACAATGCCTCTCTATAGATAGCAGCCTCAAATTGGACCTCTAACACTCCCAATAACCTATCACCCCCCTTCCTTACCAAGAATCTGTGCAGCTTAACCTCAAAAATTATTCAGAGGCTCTGCTTCCAGCAGCTTGTCAGGGTGGGTTCCAACGACCCACACCGACAAATTTTACCTCAACTCCAATTTAAACAGGCAACCAGTAATTTTTACAGTGACTGCAGACCCACACGCCAGTTCTAGATTCTCCCAAAAGTGGAAATATCCTCTCCATGTCCGTCCTGTCGAGGCGCCTCAGAAAGGACCTCAACGGGGCATTGCATTTCAAAGATTGAAGTCATACCTTCGCTGGCCAGCAGCCCGCTCATACCGTAACCTCCCCCCCCCCCCCCCACCCCCGCACCACGGGACACTCACCACAGTCGTACTGTATCAGTCGCAGGTCTGGAAACTGGGTCCTCATGTTGCAGATGGTTCGGTGCAGGCGAGCAGTCCTGGGAAAGAGCTCACGGTGTAGTGCGTCCACAAGACAGACCTGTTGGTGCAGGCAGGAGGGGTGAGGGTGGGAGACGTGGATCTGGATAGCTGGGGCCTCCACAGGAGGTATAACGAAAATAAATCTGTCAACGAGAGACAGAGAGAAAGATGAGAGTGAAGAGAGTGCAGAGGATGTCAAGCAGCATGGCGATCGGCAAGGGATTCGGGTTAGATACAGAGTAAAGCTCCTTCTACACTGTCCCCATCAAACACTCCCAGGACAGGTACAGCACGGAGTTAGATACAGAGTAAAGCTCCCTCTACACTGTCCCTATCAAACACTCCCAGGACCGGTACAGCACGGGGTTAGATACAGAGTAAAGCTCCCTCTACACTGTCCCCATCAAACACTCCCAGGACAGGGACAGCACGGGGTTAGATACAGAGTAACACTCCCTCTACACTGTCCCCATCAAACACTCCCAGGACAGGTACAGCACGGGGTTAGATACAGAGTAAAACTCCCTCTACACTGTCGCCATCAAACACTCCCAGGACAGGTACAGCACGGGGTTAGATACAGAGGAAAGCTCCCTCTACACTGTCTCCATCAAACACTCCCAGGACAGGTACAGCATGGGGTTAGATACAGAGTAAAGCTCCGTCTACACAGTCCCCATCAAACACTCCCAGGACAGGTACAGCACGGGGTTAGATACAGAGTAAAGCTCCCTCTACACTGTCCCCATCAAACACTCCCAGACAGGTACAGCACGAGGTTAGATACAGAGTAAAGCTTCCTCTACACTGCCCCCATCAAACACTCGCAGTACAGGTACTCTAGGGGTTCAGTCTGATGTCCCTCAATATTCCAACCTGTCAATAATGTCTGCCAGCTCCGCTATTCGCCTCTCAGGGTTGTGCACAGCACCATCAAGCGCCCGCGTGGTCCTCCAGTAGGCATCCGGCCGACGCTGCTCCCGGTCCACCTGGGCAGCCAAGCAGTGCGCATAGCCCAACCCCCCGCCAGCCTGCGCTCTCGGGTGGGCTCTGCACCCCTGCCGTCACCTGCTTTGCGAAGGCGCAGAGCTGCAGCAGTTCGGTGCCGTAGATGGGCGAGGATGCACACTGCCGCTCGTTAATGGCAAAGATCCGCTCGAGCCGCTCCTGCCGATGCCGGAGCCTCTTCTGCTCCAGTGCGACCTGTAACATGGAGACCAAAGGTGAAAGAGGACTGCTGGGTGGGGACAGTCTGCGGAGGGGTACTCTGCTAACAAGGAGAGCGTGGCAGTATTCTGCTGCTAACGGGAGGGGAGCGTGCAGTATTCTGCTGCTAACGGGAGGGGAGCGTGCAGTATTCTGCTGCTAACGGGAGGGGAGCGTGCAGTATTCTGCTGCTAACGGGAGGGGGAGCGTGCAGTATTCTGCTGCTTACGGGAGGGGAGCGTGCAGTATTCTGTTGCTAACGGGAGGGGAGCGTGCAGTATTCTGCTGCTAACGGGAGGGTACGTGCAGTATTCTGCTGCTTACGGGAGGGGAGCGTGCAGTATTCTGCTGCTTACGGGAGGGGGAGCGTGCAGTATTCTGCTGCTTACGGGAGGGGAGCGTGCAGTATTCTGCTGCTTACGGGAGGGGAGCGTGCAGTATTCTGCTGCTTACGGGAGGGGAGCGTGCAGTATTCTGCTGCTTACGGGAGGGGAGCGTGCAGTATTCTGCTGCTTACGGGAGGGGAGCGTGCAGTATTCTGCTGCTAACGGGAGGGGGAGCGTGCAGTATTCTGCTGCTTACGGGAGGCGAGCGTGCAGTATTCTGCTGCTAACGGGAGGGGAGCGTGCAGTATTCTGCTGCTTACGGGAGGCGAGCGTGCAGTATTCTGCTGCTTACGGGAGGGGAGCGTGCAGCATTCTGCTGCTTACGGGAGGGGAGCGTGCAGTATTCTGCTGCTTACGGGAGGGGAGCGTGCAGTATTCTGCTGCTTACGGGAGGGGAGCGTGCAGTATTCTGCTGCTTACGGGAGGGGAGCGTGCAGTATTCTGCTGCTTACGGGAGGGGAGCGTGCAGTATTCTGCTGCTAACGGGAGGGGGAGCGTGCAGCATTCTGCTGCTAACGGGAGGGGAGCGTGCAGTATTCTGCTGCTAACGGGAGGGGAGCGTGCAGTATTCTGCTGCTTACGGGAGGGGAGCGTGCAGCATTCTGCTGCTTACGGGAGCGGGAGGGAGCGTGCAGCATTCTGCTGCTAACGGGAGGGGAGCGTGCAGCATTCTGCTGCTAACGGGAGGGGAGCGTGCAGCATTCTGCTGCTTACGGGAGGGGAGCGTGCAGTATTCTGCTGCTAACGGGAGGGGAGCGTGCAGTATTCTGCTGCTAACGGGAGGGGGAGCGTGCAGCATTCTGCTGCTAACGGGAGGGGAGCGTGCAGCATTCTGCTGCTAAGGAGGGGAGCGTGCAGTTTCTGCTGCTAACGGGAGGGGAGCGTGCAGTATTCTGCTGCTTACGGGAGGGGAGCGTGGCAGCATTCTGCTGCTAACGGGAGGGGAGCGTGCAGTATTCTGCTGCTAACGGGAGGGGAGCGGTGCAGTATTCTGCTGCTAACGGGAGGGGAGCGTGCAGTATTCTGCTGCTAGACGGGAGGGGAGCGTGCAGTATTCTGCTGCTAACGGGAGGGGAGCGTGCAGTATTCTGCTGCTAACGGGAGGGGAGCGTGCAGTATTCTGCTGCTAACGGGAGGGAGCGTGCAGTATTCTGCTGCTTACGGGAGAGGGAGCGTGCAGTATTCTGCTGCTAACGGGAGGGGAGCGTGCAGTATTCTGCTGCTTACGGGAGGGGGAGCGTGCAGTATTCTGCTGCTTACGGGAGGGGAGCGTGCAGTATTCTGCTGCTAACGGGAGGGGAGCGTGCAGTATTCTGCTGCTTACGGGAGGGGAGCGTGCAGTATTCTGCTGCTAACGGGAGGGGAGCGTGCAGTATTCTGCTGCTTACGGGAGGGCGAGCGTGCAGTATTCTGCTGCTAACGGGAGGGGAGCGTGCAGTATTCTGCTGCTTACGGGAGGGCGAGCGTGCAGTATTCTGCTGCTTACGGGAGGGGGAGCGTGCAGTATTCTGCTGCTAACGGGAGGGGAGCGTGCAGTATTCTGCTGCTTACGGGAGGGGAGCGTGCAGCATTTCTGCTGCTAACGGGAGGGGAGCGTGCAGCATTCTGCTGCTTACGGAGGGGAGCGTGCAGCATTCTGCTGCTTACGGGAGGGGAGCGTGCAGTATTCTGCTGCTTACGGGAGGGGAGCGTGCAGCATTCTGCTGCTTACGGGAGGGGAGCGTGCAGCATTCTGCTGCTTACGGGAGGGGAGCGTGCAGTATTCTGCTGCTTACGGGAGGGGAGCGTGCAGTATTCTGCTGCTTACGGGAGGGGAGCGTGCAGTATTCTGCTGCTTACGGGAGGGGAGCGTGCAGTATTCTGCTGCTTACGGGAGGGGAGCGTGCAGTATTCTGCTGCTAACGGGAGGGGAGCGTGCAGCATTCTGCTGCTAACGGGAGGGGAGCGTGCAGTATTCTGCTGCTAACGGGAGGGGAGCGTGCAGTATTCTGCTGCTTACGGGGAGGGGGAGCGTGCAGCATTCTGCTGCTTACGGGAGGGGAGCGTGCAGCATTCTGCTCTGCTAACGGGAGGGGAGCGTGCAGCATTCTGCTGCTAACGGGAGGGGAGCGTGCAGCAGCATTCTGCTGCTAACGGGAGGGGAGCGTGCAGCATTCTGCTGCTAACGGGAGAGGAGCGTGCAGCATTCTGCTGCTAACGGGAGGGGAGCGTGCAGCATTCTGCTGCTAACGGGAGGGGAGAGTGGCAGTATTCTGCTGCTAACGGGAGGGGAGCGTGCAGCATTCTGCTGCTAACAGGAGAGGAGCGTGCAGCATTCTGCTGCTAATGGGAGGGGAGCGTGCAGCATTCTGCTGCTAACGGGAGGGGAGCGTGCAGCATTCTGCTGCTAACGGGAGGGGAGCGTGCAGCATTCTGCTGCTAACGGGAGGGGGGAGCGTGCAGTATTCTGCTGCTTACGGGAGGGCAGCGTGCAGTATTCTGCTGCTAACGGGAGGGGAGCGTGCAGCATTCTGCTGCTAACGGGAGGGGGGCGTGCAGCATTCTGCTGCTAACGGGAGGGGAGCGTGCAGTATTCTGCTGCTAACGGGAGGGGAGCGTGCAGTATTCTGCTGCTAACGGGAGAGGAGCGTGCAGCATTCTGCTGCTTACGGGAGAGGAGCGTGCAGCATTCTGCTGCTTACGGGAGGGGAGCGTGCAGTATTCTGCTGCTAACGGTGAGGGGAGCGTGCAGTATTCTGCTGCTAACGGGAGGGGAGCGTGCAGCATTCTGCTGCTAACGGGAGGGGAGCGTGCAGCATTCTGCTGCTAACGGGAGGGGTAGCGTGCAGTATTCTGCTGCTAACGGGAGGGAGCGTGCAGCATTCTGCTGCTAACGGAGGGGAGCGTGCAGTATTCTGCTGCTTACGGGAGAGGAGCGTGCAGCATTCTGCTGCTAACGGGAGGGGAGCGTGCAGTATTCTGCTGCTAACGGGAGGGGAGCGTGCAGTATTCTGCTGCTAACGGAGGGGGAGCGTGCAGTATTCTGCTGCTAACGGGAGAGGAGCGTGCAGTATTCTGCTGCTAACGGGAGGGGAGCGTGCAGTATTCTGCTGCTAACGGGAGGGGAGCGTGCAGTATTCTGCTGCTAACGGGAGGGGAGCGTGCAGTATTCTGCTGCTAACGGGAGAGGAGCGTGCAGCATTCTGCTGCTTACGGGAGAGGAGCGTGCAGTATTCTGCTGCTAACGGGAGGGGGAGCGTGCAGCATTCTGCTGCTAACGGGAGGGGAGGCACCCCGCTGCGAGGAGGGGTGGCGAGGCAGCGCGGCGGGGTGGTGAGGCTGGGTGGCGAGGACGCGCGGCGGGGGTGGCGAGGCTGGGTGGTGAGGACGGGCGGCGGGGTGGCGAGGCAGCGCGGTGGGTTGGTGAGGCTGGGTGGCGAGGACGCGCGGCGGGGGTGGCGAGGCTGGGTGGTGAGGACGGGCGGCGGGGTGGCGAGGCAGCGCGGTGGGGTGGCGAGGACAGGCGGCGGGGGTGGCGAGGCAGCGCGGCGAGGCGGCGAGGACGGGTGGCGAAGAAGTGCGGCGGGGTGGCGAGGCTGGGCGGCGGGGTGGCGAGGCTGGGCGGCGGGGGTGGCGTGGCAGCGCGGTGGGGTGGCGAGGTTGGGCGACGAGGACGGGCGGCGGGGTGGCGAGGCTGGGCTGCGAGGACGGGCGGCGGGGTGGCTAGGCTGGGCGGCAGGGTGGCGAGGCTGGGCGGCGGGGTGGCGAGGCTGGGCTGCGAGGACGGGCGGCGGGGGGTGGCGAGGCTGGGCGGCGAGGACGGGCGGCGGGGTGGCGAGGCAGCGCAGCACCTCCATGCAGGTCTGCAGAGGTTCAGGTAGGTAGTTTCCCCCCCATTACCAGAGAAGGGACAATGTGGGGAGGTGTTACGAAGCAGCTGGTATGGGGGATGGGGGTTAGCTAGCTAGCTAACCACAGATTGCTTACCAGCTTGAAAGGTGACTTGGCAGGTGGCGCAGCCAAGTGGCGCCTGGGCCTCAGGGCTGCCAGTGAGGTAGACAATGTGACCGGCTCCGTTGGGGCAGCTGGGGGGCCTGGCCATCACTGGGCGTAGTGTCGGCAACTCCGCATCTTCCTTCTCCAAGAGGTTAGGCCCGGCCACCACCAGTCGGGTCACGGTGGGGGTAACTGAGAGTGGTAGGCAGAGAGAGAGAGAGAGGCAGAGAGAGAGAGAGAGAGAGAGAGATTACAACACATTCACAAGCTCAATAAAATTCTGACTGTGGACAGACCGTCTCCTCAGAGAAGTTTAAGGGGAGATTGTAACGAGGTGTTCAAAAATCAGGAAATGTTCAAATTGAGTAAATAAGGAGTAACTGTGAACGAGAGGGTCAGAAAACCAGGGTGGCACAGATTGAAGGCATTTGGCAGAACAGGGGGTGGGAATGTAGAAACATTTATTTTAAATCAGCAAGTATTTTTTATTCATTCAGATTGCTTTGTCCTGGATGGTAAGGGGGTGAAAATGAAGCAGGCAGGGTGTGCGGTGTTGGTGTCATAGAATCATAGAAAGAGAGAGAGAGAGAGACCGAAAGAGAGACCGAGAGAGAGAGAGAGGGGGGAAGGAGCGAGGGAGGGGGGAAGGAGCGAGGGAGGGGGGAAGGAGCGAGGGAGGGGGGAAGGAGCGAGGGAGGGGGGAAGGAGCGAGGGAGGGGGGAAGGAGCGAGGGAGGGGGGAAGGAGCGAGGGAGGGGGAAGGAGCGAGGGAGGGGGGAAGGAGCGAGGGAGGGGGGAAGGAGCGAGGGAGGGGGGAAGGAGCGAGGGAGGGGGGAAGGAGCGAGGGAGGGGGGAAGGAGCGAGGGAGGGGGGAAGGAGCGAGGGAGGGGGAAGGAGCGAGGGAGGGGGGAAGGAGCGAGGGAGGGGGGAAGGAGCGAGGGAGGGGGGAAGGAGCGAGGGAGGGGGGAAGGAGCGAGGAGGGGGAAGGAGCGAGGGAGGGGGGAAGGAGCGAGGGAGGGGGGAAGGAGCGAGGGAGGGGGGAAGGAGCGAGGGAGGGGGGAAGGAGCGAGGGAGGGGGGAAGGAGCGAGGGAGGGGGGAAGGAGCGAGGGAGGGGGAAGGAGCGAGGAGGGGGGAAGGAGCGAGGGAGGGGGGAAGGAGCGAGGGAGGGGGGAAGGAGCGAGGGAGGGGGGAAGGAGCGAGGGAGGGGGGAAGGAGCGAGGGAGGGGGGGAAGGAGCGAGGGAGGGGGGAAGGAGCGAGGGAGGGGGGAAGGAGCGAGGGAGGGGGAAGGAGCGAGGGAGGGGGAAGGAGCGAGGGAGGGGGGAAGGAGCGAGGGAGGGGGGAAGGAGCGAGGAGGGGGGGAAGGAGCGAGGGAGGGGGGAAGGAGCGAGGAGGGGGGAAGGAGCGAGGGAGGGGGGAAGGAGCGAGGGAGGGGGGAAGGAGCGAGGGAGGGGGGGAAGGAGCGAGGGAGGGGGGAAGGAGCGAGGGAGGGGGAAGGAGCGAGGGAGGGGGGAAGGAGCGAGGGAGGGGGGAAGGAGCGAGGGAGGGGGAAGGAGCGAGGAGGGGGAAGGAGCGAGGAGGGGGGAAGGAGCGAGGGAGGGGGGAAGGAGCGAGGGAGGGGGGAAGGAGGACGGGAGGGGGGAAGGAGCGAGGGAGGGGGGAAGGAGCGAGGGAGGGGGGAAGGAGCGAGGGAGGGGGGAAGGAGCGAGGAGGGGGAAGGAGCGAGGGAGGGGGAAGGAGCGAGGGAGGGGGGAAGGAGCGAGGGAGGGGGGAAGGAGCGAGGGAGGGGGGAAGGAGCGAGGGAGGGGGGAAGGAGCGAGGGAGGGGGGAAGGAGCGAGGGAGGGGGGAAGGAGCGAGGGAGCGGGGGGAAGGAGCGAGGGAGGGGGGAAGGAGCGAGGGAGGGGGGGAAGGAGCGAGGGAGGGGGGGAAGGAGCGAGGGAGGGGGGGGAAGGAGCGAGGGAGGGGGGGAAGGAGCGAGGGAGGGGGGAAGGAGCGAGGGAGGGGGGGAAGGAGCGAGGGAGGGGGGGAAGGAGCGAGGGAGGGGGGAAGGAGCGAGGGAGGGGGGGAAGGAGCGAGGGAGGGGGGAAGGAGCGAGGGAGGGGGGAAGGAGCGAGGGAGGGGGGAAGGAGCGAGGGAGGGGGGGAAGGAGCGAGGGAGGGGGGAAGGAGCGAGGGAGGGGGAAGGAGCGAGGAGGGGGAAGGAGCGAGGGAGGGGGAAGGAGCGAGGAGGGGAAGGAGCGAGGGAGGGGGAAGGAGCGAGGGAGGGGGAAGGAGCGAGGAGGGGGGAAGGAGCGAGGGAGGGGGAAGGAGCGAGGGAGGGGGGAAGGAGCGAGGAGGGGGGAAGGAGCGAGGAGGGGGGAAGGAGCGAGGGAGGGGGGAAGGAGCGAGGGAGGGGGGGAAGGAGCGAGGGAGGGGGGAAGGAGCGAGGGAGGGGGGAAGGAGCGAGGGAGGGGGAAGGAGCGAGGGAGGGGGGAAGGAGCGAGGGAGGGGGAAGGAGCGAGGAGGGGGAAGGAGCGAGGGAGGGGGGAAGGAGCGAGGAGGGGGGGAAGGAGCGAGGGAGGGGGAAGGAGCGAGGGAGGGGGAAGGAGCGAGGGAGGGGGGAAGGAGCGAGGGAGGGGGGAAGGAGCGAGGGAGGGGGGAAGGAGCGAGGGAGGGGGGAAGGAGCGAGGGAGGGGGGAAGGAGCGAGGGAGGGGGGAAGGAGCGAGGGAGGGGGAAGGAGCGAGGGAGGGGGGAAGGAGCGAGGGAGGGGGAAGGAGCGAGGGAGGGGGGAAGGAGCGAGGGAGGGGGAAGGAGCGAGGGAGGGGGGAAGGAGCGAGGGAGGGGGGAAGGAGCGAGGGAGGGGGAAGGAGCGAGGGAGGGGGGAAGGAGCGAGGAGGGGGAAGGAGCGAGGGAGGGGGGAAGGAGCGAGGGAGGGGGGAAGGAGCGAGGGAGGGGGGAAGGAGCGAGGGAGGGGGGAAGGAGCGAGGGAGGGGGGAAGGAGCGAGGGAGGGGGGAAGGAGCGAGGGAGGGGGGAAGGAGCGAGGGAGGGGGGAAGGAGCGAGGGAGGGGGGGAAGGAGCGAGGGAGGGGGGAAGGAGCGAGGGAGGGGGGAAGGAGCGAGGGAGGGGGGGAAGGAGCGAGGGAGGGGGAAGGAGCGAGGGGAGGGGGGGAAGGAGCGAGGGAGGGGGGGGACGGAGCGAGGGAGGGGGAAAGGAGCGAGGGAGGGGGGAAAGGAGCGAGGGAGGGGGGGAAGGAGCGAGGGAGGGGGGAAGGAGCGAGGGAGGGGGGGAAGGAGCGAGGGAGGGGGGGAAGGAGCGAGGGAGGGGGGAAGGAGCGAGGGAGGGGGAAGGAGCGAGGGAGGGGGGAAGGAGCGAGGGAGGGGGGAAGGAGCGAGGGAGGGGGAAGGAGCGAGGGAGGGGGAAGGAGCGAGGGAGGGGGAATGAGCGAGGGAGGGGGAATGAGCGAGGGAGGGGGAATGAGCGAGGGAGGGAGAATGAGCGAGGGGGGAGTTAAGAGGAAGAGAGAGAAAGAGAGAGATTGAAAGAAATATAGAGAGAGAAAGGAGAGCGAGAGAGAGAGAGAGAGAAAGAAAAATAGTATAGTTTTTTTTTAATGTCTACATGTTCTGGGTGTGACCGAGACTGAGTGGGGTTTTGCAGGGTTTCTCAGATGTGATGTCTGAGGGTGTTGGGGTGGTTCAGAGTCCGGAGGTGGCAACATTTGGGGTGTCGGAAGACCCGGAAGTCATTGGCGGGGAAAGAGAGGCGCCGATGGCTTGGCCGTTGCCTCCCTGCAGCCAGGAGACGGATTTTGCTTGGGTGGCGGGATTCGGAGCTGCGGAAAGCCAATGACCTGGCAGAATTCCTGAAGCTGCAGATGGGCAAGTTCGCTCTGCGAGGGTCGGCAGAGGGGTTCACTCAGAGGTGGAAATGTTCAGCAATTTCTTTAAAGAGGATTGTGGAGTCAGCAGGGGGTTGGGGTTAAAATGGGGAAGGCAGGGCTGTTGAATGCGGTGTTGGTGTCATACAATCATAGAATTTACAGTGCAGAAGGAGGCTATTCAGCCCATTGAGTCTGCACCGACCCTTGGAAAGAGCACCCTACCCAAGCCCACACCTCCACCCTATCCCCGTAACCCCACCTAACCTTTTCTTGGACACTAGGGGCAATTTATCACGGCCAATCTACCTAACCTGCACATCTTTGGACTGTGGGAGGAAACCGGAGCACCCGGAGGGAACCCACACACACACACGAGGAGAACGTGCAGACTCCGCACAGACAGTGACCCAGCGGGGAATCGAACCCGGGTCCCTGGAGCTGTGAAGCAACAGTGCTAACCACTGTGCTGCCGTGCTGCCCAGGGGGATTATGGCTGTAAGTTGATGCATTGTTCTTCTGATATTTTGTGCATAAATGTGAAAAAATGTGGAATAAAATATTTTTCAAAAAAAAGAAACTTGCGACTTAAGACATAGAAACATACATGGCAAATAGGAGACTACAGCTCCACAAGTCATTCAGCCCTTCGAGCCTACTCCGCCATTCATCTTGACTCATCTTCAAGTTCAATTCCCTGATCCACCATCTCCCTTGATCCCTTTAGCCCCAAGAGCTGTATCTAATTCCTTCTTGAAATCACACAACATTTTGGCCTCAACTACTTTGTGGTAGTGAATTCCACAGATTCACCGCTCTCTGGGTCAAGAAATTTCTCCTCATCTCGGTCCCAAAGGGGTTTACCCCTGATCTTCAAACTATTTTTTTTAAATAAAAACTTTTTAAAATTTATTTTTAATTTAGGGTACCCAATTCATTTTTTCCAATTAAGGGGCAATTTAGCGTGGCCAATCCACCAGCCCTGCACATCTTTGGGTTGTGGGGGTGAGAACCACGCACACACGGGGAGAATGTGCAAACTCTACACAGAGTCAGGATTGAACCTGGGACCTCGGTGCCGTGAGGCAGCAGGGCTAACCCACTGCGCCACCGTGCTGCCGCTTATCCTCAAACTGTGACCCCTAGTTCTGGACTCCCCCACCATCGGGAACAGTCTTACTGAATCTACCCTGTCTAATCCTGTTAGAACTTTAAAGTTTCTATGAGATCCCCTCTCACTATTATCTTTTTAAAATAAATTTTAAGTACCCAATTCTTTCCCACGCCCCCCCCCCCTCCCCCGCCCCCATTAAGGGGCAATTTAGCGTGACCAATTCACCTACCAGGCACATCTCTTTGGTGTGGGGGTGAGACCCACACAGACACTGGGAGAATGTGCAAACTCCACAAGGACAATGACCAGGGTCCGGGATTGGGGACCCGGGTCGTCAGCGCCGTGATGCAGCAGTGCTAACCACTGTGCCACCCTGCGCCTCACTCTCCTAAAGTCCAATGAATATAAGGCTGACCAATTCAGTCTCTCCTCGTATGACAGTCCCGCCATCCCAGGAATCAGTCTGGTAAACCTTCGCTGCACTCCCTCCATAGCAAGAGGGGGAGGTGGGACCAGTATAAACTGGACGGTCTGCACCTGGGCAGGACTGGAACCGATGTCCTAGGGGGGTATTTGCTAGAGCTGTTGGGGAGAGTTTAAACTAATGTGGCAGGGGGGTGGGAACTGATGCAGGAAGTTGGAAGGTAGTAAAACAGGGACAGAAATAAAAGGCAGTAAGGGGGACAGTGTAAGGCAGAGAAGCCATAGTCAAAAATCAAAAGGGCGGCAGTACAAGGTACAGGGACTGAGGGGAGCTCAGTGAATCGGACCAGGAATACTAAAAGGAAAAAACGGGAAGTAAAAACATAAATGGAAAGCGACGCGGCAGGTTGTTACATGAAGATAAGGGTTCAACGACAAGGAAAATTAGGAGGCAAGTTAAGAGGAAATGTAACTTAGGCGAGGTTACTGATCGAGCTGTTAAGATTCAGAACAGAGGTAAAAAAAAAAACAACACAAGTGTACTTTACCTGAATGCTCGTAGTATTCGGAATAAGGTAAATTGGGAGATTGGTGGCGCAAATCATCGTGAATGACTATGATTTTGTGGCCATTACTGAAACATGGTTAAAAGATGGTCACGACTGGGAGTTAAATATCCGAGACTATCAAACTATTCGGAAGGACAGAGTGGATGGTAAGGGTGGTGGTGTAGGTCTGTTATTTAAGGATGACATCCGGGCAACAGTAAGGAATGAAATCGGTGCTATGGAGGATAAGGTTGAATCCATTTGGGTGGAAATCAGGAATAAATAGTAAGGCAAAAAAAGTCACTGATAGTAATCTATAGGCCACCAAATAGTAACATTATGGTGGGGCAGGCAATAAACAAATAAATAACTGATGCATGTAGAAATGGTACAGCAGTTATCATGGGGGATTTTAATCTACATGTTGATTGGTTTAACCAGATCGGTCAAGGCAGCCTTCAGGAGGAGTTTATAGAAGGTAGTCGCGATAGTTTCCTAGAACAGTATGTAATGGAACCTACGAGGGAACAAGCGGTCCTAGATCTGGTCCTGTGTAATGAGACAGGATTGATTAATGATGTCATAGTTAGGGATTCTTCGGAAGAAGCGATCGCAATATGGTGGAATTTAAAATACAGATGGAGAGTGAGAAGGTAAAATCAAGCACTAGTGTTTTGTGCTTAAACAAAGGAGATTACAATGGAATGAGACAAGAACTAGCCAAGGTAGACTGGGAGCAAAGACTTCATGATGAAACAGTTGAGGAACAGTGGAGAACCTTCCAAGCGATTTTTCACAGTGCTCAGCAAAGGTTTATTCCAACAAAAAGGACGGGAGGAGGGGGGAAAATTGACAGTGGATATCTAAGGAAATAAGGCAGAGTATCAAATTGAAGGAAAAAGCATACAAAGTAGCAAAGATTAGTGGGAGACTAGAGGACTGGGAAATCTTTAGGGGGCAACAGAAAGCTACTAAAAAAGCTATAAAGAAGAGTAAGGTAGATTATGAGAGTAAACTTGCTCAGAATATAAAATCAGATAGTAAATGTTTCGACAAATATATAAAACAAAAAAGTGGTTAAGGTAAATATTGGTCCTTTAGAGGATGAGAAGGGAGATTTAATAATGGGAGATGAGGAAATGGCTGAGGAACTGAACAGGTTTTTTGGGTCGGTCTTCACAGTGGAAGACACAAATAACATGCCAGTGACTGATGGAAATGAGGCTATGACTGGTGAGGACCTGGAGAGGATTGTTATCACTAAGGAGGTACATAGAACATAGAACAATACAGCGCAGTACAGGCCCTTCAGCCCACGATGTTGCACCAAAACAAAAGGCATCTAACCTACACTATGCCATTATCATCCATATGTTTATCCAATAAACTTTTAAATGCCCTCAATGTTGGCGAGTTCACTACTGTAGCAGGTAGGGCATTCCACGGCCTCACTACTCTTTGCGTAAAGAACCTACCTCTGACCTCTGTCCTATATCTATTACCCCTCAGTTTAAAGCTATGCCCCCTCGTGCCAGCCATTTCCATCCGCGGGAGAAGGCTCTCACTGTCCACCCTATCCAACCCCCTGGTCATTTTGTATGCCTCTATTAAGTCTCCTCTTAACCTTCTTCTCTCCAACGAAAACAACCTCAAGTCCATCAGCCTTTCCTCATAAGATTTTCCCTCCATACCAGGCAACATCCTGGTAAATCTCCTCTGCACCCGCTCTAAAGTCTCCACGTCCTTCCTATAATGCGGTGACCAGAACTGTATGCAATACTCCAAATGCGGCCGTACCAGAGTTCTGTACAGCTGCAACATGACCTCCTGACTCCGGAACTCAATCCCTCTCCCAATAAAGGCCAACACTCCATAGGCCTTCTTCCCAAACCCTACCAACCTGGGTGGCAACTTTCAGGGATCTATGTACATGGACACCTAGATCCCTCTGCTCATCCACACTTTCAAGAACTTTTCCATTAGCCAAATATTCCGCATTCCTGGTATTCCTTCCAAAGTGAATCACCTCACACTTCTCTACATTAAACTCCATTTGCCACCTCTCAGCCCAGCTCTGCAGCTCATCTATATCCCTCTGTAACCTGCTACTTCCTTCCACACTATCGACAACACCACCGACTTTAGTATCGTCTGCAAATTTACTCACCCACCCTTCTGCGCCTTCCTCTAGGTCATTGATAAAAATGACAAACAGCAACGGCCCCAGAACAGATCCTTGTGGTACTCCATTTGTAACTGAACTCCATTCTGAACATTTCCCATCAACCACCACCCTCTGTCTTCTTTAAGCTAGCCAATTTCTGATCCACATCTCTAAATCACCCTCAATCCCCAGCCTCCGTATTTTCTGTAATAGCCTACCGTGGGGAACCTGATCAAACGCTTTGCTGAAATCCATATACACATCAACTGCTCTATCCTCGTCTACCTGTTCAGGTAGTGATGGGCAAGCTAATGGGGCTAAAGGTAGACAAGTCTCCTAGCCCTGATGGAATGCATCCCGAAGTGCTAAAAGAGATGGCTAGGAAAATTGCAAATGCACCAGTGATAATTTACCAAAATTCACTGGACTCTGTGGTGATCCCGGCGGATTGGAAGTTAGCAAGCGTGACACCACTGTTTAAAAAAAGGAGGTAGGCAGAAAGCGGATAATTATAGGCCAGTGAGCTTAACTTCGGTAGTAGGGAAGATGCTGGAATCTATCAAGGAAGAAATAACGAGGCACCTGGATGGAAATTGTCCCATTGGGCAGACGCAGCATGGGTTCATAAAGGGCAGGTCGTGCCTAACTAATTTAATGGAATTTTCTGAGGACATTACCAGTGCGGTAGATAATGGGAAACCAATGGATGCGGTATATCTGGATTTCCAGAAAGCCTTTGACAAGGTGCCATACAAAAGGTTGCTGCATAAGATAAAGATGCATGGCATTAAGGGGAAAGTAGTAGCATGGATAGAGGATTGGTTAATTAATAGAAAGCAAATAGTGGGGATTAATGGCTGTTTCTCTGGTTGGCAATCAGTATCTAGTGGTGTCCCTCAGGAATCAGTGTTGTGCCCACAATTGTTCACAATTTACATAGATGATTTGGAGTTGGGGGACCAAGGGCAATGTGTCCAAGTTTGCAAACGACACTAAGATGAGTGGTAAAGCAAAAAGTGCAGAGGATACTGGAAGTCTGCAGAGGGATTTGGATAGGCTAAGTGAATGGGCTAGGGTCTGGCAGATGGAATACAATGTTGACAAATGTGAGGTTATCCATTTCGGTAGGAATAACCGCAAAAGGGATTATTATTTAAATGATAAAATATTAAAACATGCTGCTGTGCAGAGAGACCTGGGTGTGCTAGTGCATGAGTCGCAAAAAGTTGGTTTACAGGTACAACAGGTGATTAAGAAGGCAAATGGAATTGTGTCCTTCATTGCTAGAGGGATGGAGTTTAAGACTAGGGAGGTTATGCTGCAATTGTATAAGGTGTTAGCGAGGCCACACCTGGAGTATTGCGTTCAGTTTTGGTCTCCTTACTTGAGAAAGGACGTACTGGCACTGGAGGGTGTGCAGAGGAGATTCACGAGGTTAATCCCAGAGCTGAAGGGGTTGGATTGAGAGGAGGGATTGAGTAGACTGGGACTGTACTCGTTGGAATTTAGAAGGATGGGGGGGGGGGGGGGATCTTATAGAAACATATAAAATTATGAAGGGAATAGATAGGATAGATGCGGGCAGGTTGTTTACACTGGAGGGTGAAAGCAGAACTAGGGGCATAGCCTCAAAATAAGGGGAAGTAGATTTAGGACAGAGTTTTGGAGGAACTTCTTCTCCCAAAGGGTTGCAAATCTATGGAATTCCTTGCCCAGTGAAGCAGTAGAGGCTCCTTCATTAAATGTTTTTAAGATAAAGATAGATAAAAGTGGAGCTGTGTCCACAAAAGATCAGCCACGATCTCACTGAATGGTGGAGCAGGCTCGAGGGGCCAGATGGTCTACTCCTGCTCCTAGCTCTTATGTTCTTATCCTTCATCAGATAAGGACACCAAAACTGCCCACAATACTCCAGGTGTGGCCTCACCAAGGCCCTGTACAATTGCAGTAAAACATCTTTATTCCTATACTCAAATCCTCTCGCTATGAAGTTCAATAAACCATTTGCCTTCTTCATTACCTGCTGTACCTGCATGCTTACTTTCAGCGACTGATCCACCTCGCTCAAGGGACTCGTGCACCAACAACATACAATAATTGTTGGGCACAGGTCGAGAAGGGAGTGAGTAGCCCCGCCTACCTTGCTCGGCGTTGACCGCTGTCGTGTGAACCACCCTCAGAACCGGTCGAGGGGCAGGAGGCAGGTGGGCAGTGGTCAGGGTCAGTGCACCCACGGGTAACTGGACACGGGCCGGCGTCACCACGGTGGCCGGGAAGCGGGTGGCGGCGAGGGGCCGGGGCGAGTGGATGGCCAGTGGGAAGCCCTCCTTGGGCGCCTGGCGAACCACGATCTTCATCACGCTGGAGCTGGTGACAACCGAGCCCGCGACTGCTTGGAGGGGCGGGGGGAGGGGAGAAGAGAGAGAGAGATACACAATTAGGACAGGCTGACAAATCAAAT